>NC_056729.1:386046601-386051601 GCF_019279795.1 Protopterus annectens
AATACCTGGAATAATATGTTTTTTTACTATGGAGGAGAGACTTACAATTATTAAAATGATAATATTCCCCAAGATTTTATACTTAATACAATCAATAATACTTCCATCTACAAAAATAATTATCAAGAAACTGAACACACTAATGTTAAATTTCTTATGGGCACCTAATAGACCTAGGATTGCATTAAAGAAACATACTAATAGCTGGTCTCAAGGGGGTATTTCTTTTCCAGACTTTAATTTATATACTATCTCTTCTATTGTAAAAGTTATTACTTTATTAATAGATCAGTCATATGTCACAAAATGGAAAGATTATTGGGAGCTAATTAGTATACACTTCATGAAAATCTCCTTAACACATAAAAATATGATTGTAAATAACTCCATGTTATGGTTACTAAAGGAATTTTGTACTTCACCTATTACACCTAAACATATGGTTTGTTACCCATTAAATATTATTATTAGTTATCGTAACTTTATATTCATGCACCCTAAGTATAGGGAATGGAATTTTATTGTATTTCCTATAATGTATACTCAGGGTATGCTTTTGTCATCTACTTCTGAAGGAACTCATTTAGCTATAGATAATCATCTAAAGTACTGGTATCAGTTGATATCTGATAATAAAGTTAAAAATCTAGATTTCTTAAAACAAGAATTTGATCTAAGAGAAACTTGCTGGTTAGAGGTTCAGACCTTTAGACAACATCTCATTAATAAAATAGATTTAATGTCTATAACTGTTAAAGAATCTATTCCAACACTGATTGATTACTTGATATTAAATTTACAACATAAAGTTTCTGATAAAGGTAAACTTTCATACATACATAAAGTTATCAGACAAGAAACTTTTACAGTGTAGATTCATACTGGAATTATTTCACTTCTATTAATGGGGACCCACCAAATCAACAAGATAAACAATATATATTGGAATCTGCTTATAGAACTACGTCTTCCATTGTCTGGAGACTTTATACATGGAAATTTTTACATAGATCTTTTTATACACCTTTGATGATGAATAAAATAAATAATAAAGATAATCTATGTAAGAGATGTAATGTAGAAATTAATGCTGACTGGGCTCATATGTTTTATGACTGTATAAAATTGAAAGAATACTGGAAGTCAATTAATGAATTTTTGCAGGCTCTTTTTACAGATAATTTCATTATTTCTAAATCTCTTATATTATTCAACACACCTGTACCTCAAAGTGTTAAAAGGTTAAGCTTCCCTTGTTATGGTCTATTCTAGCAGTGGCTAGGAAAATAATAACTAGAAATTGGATTTCAGATACACCTCCTTCGTTCAATGAATTTAAAAATGTTATGAATATAGTGTGCCATATGGAAATAAACACAATTAGGACTAGAACAAATAGAAAAACATCTTATTTTATTGTATGGGATAATTTACAAAATTTGTTAAAAAAATTTTAATTTCAATAGCATGGTATTTTAGTTTAATTAATTGATCTGATTGTAGTGGATGTCTTTGTAAATACTTTAGTTGTTTTGTTGAATATTATAATAATACCTATTTTTAATTACTTGTATAAAATTGTTATGATATTTCTCTTATATGTTAAAACAATAAACCTGTTTTGAAAAAAATACATAAATTCAGCACAACTCTGTCTAGCTCACAGAATCATCAATAAGCCCAACAGCTGCCCTGCTTTAATACCTATCTTACAGCCTTACACACCTCCCAGAAATCACCGCTCCTCTAACAAACTACTCCTACAAGTGTATAAATCTCCCAAAACAGCCAGGCAAAGGCTTTACTCCTATGCTATTGCTAAACTATGGAATGCTCTACTGCCAAATATTAGTGTCACTGAATCCCTTAAGACCTTCAGATTTACATTGAAAGAATACTACCTTAACAGTCATATTTGCTATTGCACCTAAATAAAAACTAATAGACTTAATCTACCCCAAGTCCTCCTCTCCCTTCGCCCTCTTATTCTCACTGCATCTATGCTATACTCTCATTACTTATCTATACCTCTCTCAAGCTTCCCTAAGTCACTACCAACTAGCAACTCCCCTCCTAGCCTCCATAACACCCCCTATCTTCTTACACTACTCTCTCCATATCTTATGTCTTAAACCTAGCTATCCTTTCTTTTTCTATCTCTCAACTAACCTCTTCCTCTTCTTCCACCACCACCACTATTCTTACACTCTCCCCAACATTAAACTCATAACTACGTCTACCCTTTTTACTTCTATAGTAAAAAAAAAAAAGCTTTATTTTGGCTGAGTGCTCAACAAGTTAAAACGTCTAATCTGATAGGTGTAAGTCCTAAATGGATTGTATGTAAATTTGTACTACTAATCTACACTATTGTGTTAGATATTAACGTCTTTCAATGTCTCTGTATAAAATTGTTTAATCATTTATGATATGAACTTTGCAACTGTGCAGCTTTTCTCCCCAGGCCTCCACTGAAGGCTTTTCTCCACGGGCCTCCCCTGAAAATGTTTTTTGGCCCATTCGGACTTTCCCAGTCACCAAATGTCAATAAATAACTAAATTGACAGACAATATGAATCTGACGTGTCTTCTTCTCTAAGTGTGTGTTTTACTTAATGTTGCATACAGCTTGGATAACATATTCAAGTATTCATCAAGCAGTATACAGATTGCTGTAATATGTATGATAGTAAAAAAAATGTTATAAAAACATCAGAAAAGCTTCACATAAAGACTTAAGAGGCAAAAAATGTTACTCACGTGTCCTTCTTACTAGGGAAAAGTTCTAGTCATAATTTGTTTACATATATATATATATATTGACTTATATTGTGCATGTTACCTTGTGCTTTCTCTGTTTTTCTCTTTATCTCTGTCTGTCTGTCTCGCTCTGTCTACTCCCCTCTTCTTTCTCTAACATGCCCTCCTTCCTGATATGTTTTAGCACTTCACTGCCATCATAAGACAACATTCAGTATGTTTGTTAAAAGTTATTTCTGAGTGGAGAATAGAAGCAGAAATATGATCACTGGAAACTTTAGAGAACAGTACACTTCTCAATTTCCAGCAGGACAAATGATGTAGTTCCTCCAGTAACTGAATAACCTTTTGTTTAAGAGTAGCCATTACAATGGACCTGAGCAGAAGTGAAAAATTACATTTTCTGTTTGATTTGTATAACTGACAACTTCCCCAAAATGAAGGTGCAAAGTGTTAACATGATGTTGTTTGAAGATAGATCTACTTTAAAGAATGCTAACTTAAATTAAGAAAAGGGTTAACCAGAGCATATGCTTTAAATCAGCTTTTCCCTCTGTCTATTAAAAGTTGCTGTCCATCTAAACACATACACATACATATATATTGATGTAATCTTTTTCCTAAGATAACTGAAATCGTCAGGAAACCAATAAAAGTGACTCGGGTCATAGCTATGCCATTTCATATTGTGTCATGTCTATGTGGCTGCACCATTAGGAAAAAAAAGATATCCTGATAAAAAGCCCCAGAAACATTTAGTACAGTGTTTGAATATCTGGATCCTCAGATATGGCTACCAGTGAAAGCACTATAACTTATGCATAAGAGTCTCTCATGTAGACAGTCATATATATTAATTATACATTGGCTGAAAGGTAATAAACACTGAAGGTCTTTTATCAGGTAATGTGCACTTTAGCCTTTTGTACTATGAACATTTATTGCTTAATATATCAAGATTTTGCCTCTATTCATTAGATAAAATTTGTATTTTCCCCACCAAGAATTTTTGGAATCTGCAAGGAAACATACAACACTGTAGCCACTGAAATGCAACTAACTGCCCACAATTGTTAAGCCACCACAAAGTGACAAAGCATGTTCAAAACATTTGTCTCGTTAAAAAGGCAGTTCTCTGAAAGTGTTCTGATAGTACTTTGAAAGTTATCTGACAGTAACTTGAAACCTGATGATAGAGTTAACTGTTCCAGCTGATAGCTTCTCTGCCACATACCTGGTTAGTGGCCTGATGTACTTCTGGGGCACTGAAACTGTCAGTCCCCCACCTCTATAGGCTAGAAAAATATACATACTTTATGTTTCCTAAAGTATGTAAGGTAAAGAGTAGCCCTTCTTTACAAAGCTAATAGGAAACTTCAGAGATAGCCAATAGAAGATTACAAACAGCAAATATAGCAGCTGTAGTGGTCACTAAAGTGAAGGCCTGGGTATGGGAGGAGTGTGGTTCTTTCTTGAAGAGTGAGAATTGTGGCTGACCTCAAAGATGTTCTGGTAAATCAATGAGTTACTTTGGGAGAGGGAGGAAGGACACTGGTCATACTGTTCTCTGCGACAGTGCAAAAGAGCTATTCTATAGTAGGGAAATTGGGGGGGGGGTTTGTACAAACACTATGAAGAATATCTGAGCCCAGTGGGCATGCCAGAGGCAACAGTTAAGATATGGTCCACTTCTGTAGATAAAATCATTCAGGCAATTAAACAGCAACATCTTGATGAGGATATGATTGTCAATGCTAACAATATTAAATGTTAATTAAATGTTTAATTAATTAAACATTAAATGTTAAATGTTTTAAGAAAAAGTTAAAACTTTATATTGCTGTAGGTGTCATTGCTAATGCACCTTCTCATTGTGATAAGGAAGGGAAGATAGTACCTCTGTACTAGCAAATGGTGATGGTAGTCCCCATTTTTAAAAAGAATAGAATGGTGTACTCCACTTATGAAATCACACTCCCTTCCCTCCCTGGGAAAGCCTTTATATTTGTACTGGGAAATAAATCTTGACTAATAGCTGAACAAACTCTGATTCAGGAGGAGCTATGCAATTGCACTCTGGCTGTAAAATGCTGAATCAACGCTTTATCCTTGCATGGATATTGAAAAGCTCATAGGAATTGACTAGTATGGTCTATCTGTGTTTTGCAGGCTTGGAGCAAACATATGATCATACCCTAGAATGTTCTGTAAGAGGTGCTGTTATAGAGTGGGGTAACAAA